>NW_027248449.1:562500-603606 GCF_031021105.1 Erythrolamprus reginae
GCCCAGGATTGTGAGTCTAGTTTCGTAGGGTCTTCTGTCTCGAGTGGAGGAGTGAGGGGCTCTTCTGGTGAAGCATCTCTGGACGTTTTCAAGGGTGTTGATGTCCGAGATGCGATATGGGTTCCAAACAGATGAGCTGTATTCAAGGATGGGTCTGGCAAAAGTTTTGTAAGCTCTGGTGAGTAATGTGAGATTGCCGGAGCAGAAGCTACGTAGGATCAGGTTAACAACTCTAGATATTGTTGTAGTGGCCTTTGGCACTTAGGTCATTTTATATTAGTTCTTGCTGGAAACCAGAGAATTCCAGGGCCTGGAGTCCGTTTTGTGCGAAGCGGCAAGTTTGGACATTTGGCTGGTGGCTTTGCATAAGTCTAAAGCCGCAGTCCGGAGGACCCCCCTCCCTCTCCCAGCGTTGACCCTTAGATACCGAGTCCCGTCTCCTCAAATCTTCCAACTCTCGGGCGCCCTCGTTAAGCTCCCGGCCCTCAAAATTCTTGCACAAGTTTTAACAAGCCTCCTTCGGTTCAAGGCTGCACAGCCTATAATTTGGTGCGATTGCGTCAAAGAAAGCTGGGGGAGCAAACTTCCAGGCCTTACATGGTGATGGTTGTTGTGTCTTCACGCCCTACAGTGTGTCCCCGACAGAAGAGGGTCTTTGAGCTCAGGGTTGAGAGGCAGGGTCCCCTGTTTTCCTTGTAGGGTCCCCTTGTTTTCATGGATATTGTATGGGCAGTTGTGCGTTAGCAAAAACTTCAGAAGGATTGAGAGGTCGCCCTTCACTTCTCCACTCGAAACAGCCTACAAAACTTTTGCCAGACCTATCCTTGAATACAGCTCATCGGTCTGGAACCCATACTACATCTCGGACATCAACACCCTTGAAAATGTCCAGAGATACTTCACCAGAAGAGCCCTTCGCTCCTCCACTCGAGACAGAAGACCCTACGAAAATAGACTGACAATCCTGGTTCTTGAAAGCCTAGAACTACGACGCCTTAAACATGATCTAAGTATTGCCCACAAGATTGTATGCTGCAACGTCCTGCCTGTCGACGACTACTTCAGCTTCAACCACAACAACACAAGAGCACACAACAGATTCAAGCTTAATATTAACCGCTCCAAACTTGACTGTAAAAAATAGGACTTCAGTCACCGAGTTGTCCAAACGTGGAACTCATTACCGGACTCCATAGTGTCATCCCCAAACCCCCAACACTTTACCTTTAGATTATCCACGATTGACCTCTCCAGGTTCCTAAGAGGTCAGTAAGGGGCGAGTACAAGTGCACTAGAGTGCCTTCCATCCCCTGTCCTATTGCTCTCCTATATCTCCTCTACCGTTCTTCTATTCCTCTATCTCTCCTTCTATTCTTTCATTGATCTGTTCTATTCCTCTATCTTCTTTTCTCTTCTTTCTTAGATATATTTTACTATGAGTATCTCCTCTATAACCTTCATCATTTATTTTACTATCTGTATACCCACTAAAACCTCCATTGTGCATTGGACAAAATCAATCAATCAATCAATACATAATCAAAAGTCGAAAGAAAGTCTAGAGAGCCTTCCATCCCCTGTCCTATTGCTCTCCTATATCTCCTCTCCCTTTCTTCTATTCCTCTATCTCTCCTTCTATTCTTTCATTGATATGTTCTATTCCTCTATCTTCTCTTCTTTCTTAGATATATTTTACTATGAGTATCTCCTCTATAACCTTCATCATGTATTTTACTATGTGTGTATAGATATATACCCACTAAAACCCTCATTGTGTATTGGACAAAATCAATCAATCAATCAATAAAATAAATAAACAAGTCTTTGCAGGCACCTTCCCTAATTTATGGGGCTATAAAATTGGTGGGGTGGGGGGGGGCAGAGAGTTGCACTTTGAGACTTGCAAGGGTTTGTTAATGCAACAAAAGAGGGAAAATATTGAGCTAACACTTCTACACCTGACGAAACCGACACTTCCCCACAAAGACGTAAATGCATTCCTCTTGGCCCACGGGAGGAAAAAACCACCACCACCAGAGAGGGGTCAAAAAAGTCAAGATGGCGACTGCACGCGACACTTTTTAAAAATAGAGTTTTTTAATTCATTTTCAAGGGTTTGCAATTTTTTTTCGTGCGTCATAAATATTGCGTTGTCTGGGTTATTTCATTTGTTATCCGTTCTTAATCTCCACCCCCTTTTTTTCTGGTGGTATAAGTTCCATTTTTGATCATAGTCTGTATCTCCTTTCTGTTTAATCATAAGTGTGTGTGTGTGTGTGTGTGTGTGTTTGCTGATAAGGAAAAGGAAGGGAGAGTAGTGTAGATCTATTTCAAGGTTTTTTGCTCGGTTCCACTCACCATATTTTGACAGATCAAAAGCAACGTGAGGAAATATTATTTCACTGAAAGAGTAGTAGATCCTTGGAACAAACTTCCAGCAGATGTGGTTGGTAAATCCACAGTAACTGAATTTAAACATGCCTGGGATAAACACAGATCCATCCTAAGATAAAACACAGGAAATAGTATAAGGGCAGACGAGATGGACCATGAGGTCTTTTTCTGCCGTCAGTCTTCTATGTTTCTATGTGTATCTATGTCTGTGTGTATACCATACTTTTGCTATATAAACAAATATACACACAATGGTACCATCGCCCCTAAAATCATCTGCTACAACGCCCTTCCTGTCAACGACCACTTCAGCTTCAACCACAGCAACACAAGAGCACAGATACAAACGTAATGTAAACTGCTCCAAACCCGACTGCAGGAAATACGGCTTGAGTAACCGAGTAGTTGATGCCTGGAACTCACTGACTCTGTAGTATCATCCCCCAACCCCCAAAACTTGACCCTTAGACTCTCCACGGTTGACCTCTCCCGATTCCTAAGAGGTACATCCTGCATGTCGGCGACTACTTCAGCTTCAACCACAACAACACAAGAGCACAACCTATTTAAACTTAATATTCACCGCTCCAAACCTGACTGTAAAAAATATGACTTCAGTCACCGAGTTGTCGAAGCGTGGAACTCGTTACCGGACTCCATAGTGTCCTCCCCAAACCCCCAACACTTGACCCTTAGATTATCCACGGTTGACCTCTCCCAATTCCTAAGAGGTCAGTAAGGGGAGTGCATAAATGCACCAGTGTGCCTTCCATCCCCTGTCCTAATGTTTTAATTTTTTTTCTACTAGTACCACGCATATGAATATTATATTATATGTAATGTTTCTCCAGCCCAGAAAAGCCCGAGATGGACGGGATTAAAGGGGGAATGGCAGGAAACTGACCGGGCCTTCTTGCTGCTCTCAAATTTTCTGGGAACAAACTTCCATGCCTGGGATAAACATATATCCATCCTAAAGTAAAACACAGAAAGTAGTACTGTATAAGGCCAGACGAGATGGACCATGAGCTCTTTTTATGCCATCAGTCTTCTATTTTTCTAACATGAGAAAATATTAATTCACTGAAAGAGTAGTAGATGCTTGGAACAAACTTCCATGCCTGGGATAAACATATTTTTCCAGGCTCGGGTACTTAAGTAGAAAATAATTCTTAAGAAGAGGCAAAAAATAATCTTGAACATCCGGTTCTTAGCTAGAAAAGTTCTTAAGTAGAGGCTTTCTTAGGTAGAGTGACCACTGTATGTGAATATTATTACCATATCTTTACATACCTCCAATATTTATTGATTGATTGATTTTGTCCAATACACAATGAGGGTTTTAGTGGGTAATACACATAGTAAAATACATGATGAAGGTTATAGAGGAGATATTCATAGTAGAATATATCTAAGAAAGAATAGAGGAATAAAAGATATGAATGAAAGAATAGAAGAAGAGATAGAGGAATAGAAGAAAGGAATAGGAGATATAGGAGAGACAATAGGACAGGGGACAGAAGGCACTCCTTTGGACTTTTGATTATGTATTGATTGATTGATTGATTTTGTCCAATACACAGTGAGGGTTTTTAGTGGGAATACACATAGTAAAATACATGGTGAAGGTTATAGAGGAGATACTCATAGTAAAAGTATATCTATGAAAGAAGAGAAGAGAAGATAGAGGAATAGAACAGATCAATGAAAGAATAGAAGAAGAGATATAGGACTAGAAGAAAGGTATAGGAGATATTTATTTATTTTATTTATTTATTTTGTCCAATACACAATGAGGGTTTTAGTGGGTATATATCTATATACACATAGTAAAGTACAGGATGAAGGTTATAGAGGAGATACTCATAGTAAAATACATCTATGAAAGAATAGAAGAAGAGATAGAGGAATAGAAGAAAGGTAGAGGAGATATAGGAGAGCAATAGGACAGGGGACGGAAGGCACTCTAGGGCACTTGTACTCGCCCCTTACTGACATCTTAGGAACCTGGAGAGGTCAACCATGGATAATCTGAGGGTCAAGTGTTTGGGGGTTTGGGGATGACACTATGGAGTCCGGTAATGAGTTCCACGCTTCGACAACTCGGTGACTGAAGTCATAATTCTTACAGTCAAGTTTGGAGCGGTGAATATGAAGTTTAAGTCTGTTGTGTGCTCTTGTGTTGTTGTGGTCGAAGCTGAAGTCGTCCCCGACAGGCAGGATGTACTTGACAAAACAAATTAATTAAAATAAAATAATCAGAACAGCAATCCTGGTGGCTGCGTGGAGTCGGCGGGTTTTTTTGGGAAAATTGCAGGGGGCCACACAGAAGGGGGCTGCGGCCGAGGGGGGGGGAGAACTGGTGACCATCAGGGTGACTCACTCTGGGAGAGGCTGTGGCTGTGCGCATGTGTGCGCCTTCCAGTTGTTTGCATGTGCGTATGTGTTGCCAGGGCCACCGAGTGAGTCACTGCTCTGAGGCTGGGAAGTCTCCCCTGGCTCTTTTTTTCTTTCCTCTCTCCATGAAGTTGTGAGGATGTTTGGTCTCCTTGAGAACCAGGCCGGCCAGTCACAGCCAGAGGAGGAGGAGGAAGAGGAGGCTCCTGGCTGCCAGAGAAGAGGGGGCCCCATTAAGCCCCCGGCAACGACATAGCCACGAAGGCTTCAAGAGTTGTTAATCTAATCCTGCGTAGCTTCTGCTCTGGTAATCTCACACTACTCACCAGAGCTTGCAAAACTTTGGCCAGACCCATCCTCGAATACAGCTCATCTGTTTGGGACCCATATCGCATCTCGGACATCAACACCCTTGAAAATGTCCAGAGATCCTTCACCAGAAGAGCCCTTCACTCCTCCACTCGAGACAGAAGACCCTATGACACTGGACTTTCAATCCTGGGTCTTGAAAGCTTAGAACTACGACGCCTTAAACATGATATAAGTATTGCCCACAAAATCCTATGCTGCAACGTCCTGCCTGTCGGAGACTACTTCAGCTTCAACCACAACAACACAAGAGCACGCAACAGATTCAAGCTTAATATTAACCGCTCCAAATTGGACTGTAAAAAATACGACTTTAGTCATCGAGTTGTCGAAGCGTGGTACACATTACCGGACTCTGTAGTGTCCTCCCCAAACCCCCAACATTTTACCCTTAGACTGTCCACGGTTGATCTCTCCAGATTCCTAAGAGGTCAGTAAGGGGCGTACATAAGAGTGCCTTCCGTCCCCTGTCCTATTGTCCCTCCTATATCTCATATCTACTATTCTTCTATTCTCATCCTCTTATATTATTTATTGATTGATTGATTTTGTCCAATACACAATGAGGGTTTTAGTGGGTATACACATAGTAAAATACATGACGAAGGTTATAGAGGAGAGACTCATAGTAGAATATATATTGGAGTCTTCGGAGAGGGGCGGCATACAAATCCAAATAATAAATAAATAAAACAAATAAATATCTAAGAAAGAAGAGAAGAGAAGATATAGGAATAAAAGAGATCAATGAAAGAATAGAAGAAGAGATAGAGGAATAGAAGAAAGGGATAGGGCACTTGTACTCGCCCCTTATTGACCTCTTAGGAATCTGGAGAGGTCAACCGTGGATAGCCTAAGGGTCAAGTGTTGGGGGTTAGGGGAAGACACTACAGAGTCCGGTAATGAGTTCCACGCTTCGACAACTCGGTGAGTGAAGTCGTATTTTTTACAGTCAAGCTTGGAGCGGTGAATATGAAGTCTAGATCTGTTGTGTGCTCTTGTGTTGTTGTGGTTGAAGCTGGAGGAGTCCTTCTATTCTCTAACTCTTCCATTGTCTTCATTGATATATTCTATTCCTAAATTTTCACTTCTATCTTTTCTCTAATAGATTTTACTCGAGTATGACCTCTATAACCTTCGTTGGGTATTGTTGTGCATTGGACAAAATAAAATAAAATAAAATAAATAAATAAGTTATCTCCCCTCCCACGGGATTTGGAAGTGGGGGGGGACGCTTTCTGCAAGTAAAAAGGCAGGTGGAGGGCAGAAGGGATTCAAGCTGACCGGCAGCTTTTTAAAAATCTTGCCCAAAAGTGCGGTTTATTTATTTCTCACTTATGCATTTAAGTAAATAAACTGCATGTTTATTCCTCACCACCACCAGGAAAGGTTCTCTTTGCTTCCGGCTTGATGGCACAGCCAGAGGGGGTCAAAAAAGTCAAAATGAGCACCTCAGGAGAATCCAGTTGTGGTTGAACACAGGGGTTGGCCAAGTCGGCTGTTCTAGGAGTTGTGGACTTCAGCTCCCAGAATCCCTGAGCCAATCATTGCTAGCTGAGGGATTCTGGGAGTTGAAGTCCACATTCGATAGGAAGAGCCCCTGGTTTAACAAACCATGGCTTGTGTCACACTGGAAACCCGGGTTTGGGAAACCAGATGGGCGGCGGGCTAGGCTGCCTGGTCCCGAAAGAGCCAAGCGGGGCAGTGGGCCTAGGCCTCTGGGACAGGGGGCTCTAACCTTGGCCACTTTAAGCCAGGGGGACTTCAACTCCCAGGATTCCCCAGCCAGCTTTGCTGGGAGTTGAAGTCTTCTGGGAGTTGAAGTCCTCCAGGTTTAAAAGTGACCAAGGTTGGAGCTTTGCTGGCTGGGGAATTCTGGGAGTTGAAGTCCTCCAGGTTTAAAAGTGACCAAGGTTGGAGCTTTTCTGGCTGGGGAATTCTGGGACTTGAAGTCCTCCACGCTTAAAGCGGCCATCTTGAAGCTTTGCTGGCTGGGGAATTCTGGGACTTGAAGTCCTCCACGCTTAAAGCGGCCATCTTGAAGCTTTGCTGGCTGGGGAATTCTGGGACTTGAAGTCCTCCACGCTTAAAGCGGCCATCTTGAAGCTTTGCTGGCTGGGGAATTCTAGGACTTGAAGTCCTCCAGGTTTAAAAGTGACCAGGGTTGGAGTCCCCTGCTTTGTGCGCAGGCGCCGCGGAGGGAGCGAGACACTTTCTCAGCCTTGCGGGCCGGAGGGCAGCCAAGAGGGGCGGGCCGGAGCCTTCGGGGCCGGTGGACGTCGCGTCCTCCGTAGGGGCGGAGCCGTCCCCGTCCCCGTCCCGCCCCGCGCTCCTCCCGTCGGCTACTTGAGGCGTGGGCCCGGGCGGGCGTGACTCAGACGCGCCGCCGTCCAGCCTCGCTCGCTCGCCCGCTGCCGCCGCCGCCATGGAGACCCCCGCCGGCCAGAAGCGCGCCCCCCGCGGCGGGGCCACCACCTCGACGCCGCTGTCGCCCGCGCGCATCACCCGCCTGCAGGAGAAGGAGGACCTGCAGGAGCTGAACGACCGCCTGGCCGTCTACATCGACAAGGTGCGCTCGCTGGAGTCGGAGAACGCCGGGCTGCGGCTGCGCATCAGCGAGTCCGAGGAGGAGGTCAGCCGCGAGGTGGTGGGCCTCAAGGCCACCTACGAGGCCGAGCTGAGCGACGCGCGCAAGACCCTCGACTCCGTGGCCAAGGATCGCGCCCGCCTCCAGCTCGAGCTCGCCAAGGTCCGCGAGGAGTTCAAGGAGCTCAAGGCCAGGTGAGGAAAAAAAAACCCTCACACCCGCCCGGGAAATGGCAGCCCCCCCACCCCCCCCGGCAGTCGCCGCCGCTGCTTCGGACGTGGCACCGCCCGGCGCTCGAGGCGGAGGCCTGGTGGGCGGACAGCGCCCGGCCTCTCTGCGCGCGGGATCCCGAAATTCTCCTCAGTCGGTCGGTCAGTCAGTCCCGCGTGGGCTCCCCTTGGCCGTGGCGCTGAAAGACCCCCGAATTCTCCTCAGTCGGTCGGTCATTCCCGCTTGTGCTGCCCCCGGGCGTGGCGCTGACACCCGATTTTTCCTCATTCGGTCGGTCAGTCAGTCCCGCGTGGGTTCCCCTTGGTTGTGGCGCTGAAGGACCCTCAAATTCTCCTCAGTCGGTTGGTCAGTCAGTCCTGTGTGGGTTCCCGTCGGACATGGCGCTGAAGGACCCTCAAATTCTCCTCAGTCGGTCGGTCAGTCAGTCAGTCCCGTGTGGGTTCCCCTTGGACGTGGCGCGGAGAGACCTCCAAATTCTCCTCAGTCGTCAGTCAGTCCGTCCCATGTGGGTTCCCCTCGGACGTGGTGCTGAGGGACCCTCAAATTCTCCTCAGTCGGTCGGTCAGTCAGTCAGTCCCGTGTGGGTTCCCCTTGGACGTGGCGCGGAGAGACCTCCAAATTCTCCTCAGTCGTCAGTCAGTCCGTCCCATGTGGATTCCCCTCGGACGTGGTGCTGAGGGACCCTCAAATTCTCCTCAGTCGGTCAGTCAGTCAGTCCCGTGTGGGTTCCCCTTGGACGTGGCGCTGAAGGACCCTCAAATTCTCCTCAGTCGTCAGTCAGTCCGTCCCATGTGGGTTCCCCTCGGGAGTGGCGCTGAAGGACCCTCCAATTCTCCTCAGCCGGCCGGTCATTCCCGCTTGTGCTCCCCTCGGGCGTGGTCCTGAGGGAGCCCACATTCTCCTCAGTCAGGGGGCACTTGGGCCCATTTGCACCCCGCGACCGGGAGGGATCTTGCCTGGCGTTGCATTTGTGAGGCAGATGGGGAGGAATTAAAAAAAAAACCCTCTCCATTAACTGAAAATAAGGGGTTCAAATTAGGGGCGGCCAAAATTCGCTCTCCTGTGACTTGTGGCCTTCAACTCCCAGAATTCCTGAGCTAGCATGATTGCCTCAGGGGTTCTGGGAGTTGAAGTCCCCCTGTCATAGAAGACCCAACTTAGTCCAACCCCTTGCCCAAGATCATAGAATCACAGGGCTGGAAGGGACCTTGGAGGTCTTCCAGTCTAGGGATACGCCAAGTTGGCTCTTCTATGACTTGAGGACTTCAACTCCCAGAATCCCCGAGCCAATCATGCTAGCTCGGGAATTCTGGGGGTTGAAGTCCACAGGTCGTAGAAGACCCAACTTCGCCTCCCCCTGTGTTAGACGGACCCCTGATGGAAGTGAAACTGGCGTAACAAACCCAAGTTAATAGAGTGTCAGACGTTCAGGAGACACAGGTACCGTCAAGCAGCGAGGTTGGCGGCTTCCCCGTTTCCTTTTGAAGCAATAATCAAGGGGTGGACAATCGATTTCAGTAAATGCTGAGGGCAGCGACATTTCAAGGTCATGTGGCAAAATCCATAAGAATAGTTTCAAGCGTTTTTGTCAACTCGGCAATGTCGCTTGACGGGGCCTTCTCTGTGGGGGGCCCGGCCCTCTGGAAACAACTCCCCCACCCTCCTCGCCTTCCGCAAGCGTCTTTCAGACTCACTTTTGTCACTAGGCTTAGGGCAATGAAGTCTTGCCCCTAATGAATGGGATGCGTGGCTGCAATTTGAATTTGTTGGCTTGACTTTTTTAATACATTGGGATTTTAGGTTATGGAGTTCTAATTCATTCGATTTGTCGTTGTGTTTATTGTTCCGCCAGGCTTGGGGTTGTGAGACCTTAGCTCCCTGGCCAAAGGAATATATTAGTGTTTGTTTGTTGTGTGAATGGCAGTGACTGGTTTGAATACTACAGATTAACTTTTAAATTAATTGGATTGGGATGTTGCGTTGTTGGACGGCAGACGAGATGGACCACGAGGTCTTTTTCTGCCGTCAGTCTTCTAGGTTTCTAACATGAGAAAATATTATTTCACTGAAAGAGTAGTAGATGCTTGGAACAAACTTCCATGCCTGGGATAAACATATATATCCATCCTAAGATAAAATACAGGAAATAGTATAAGGGCAGACGAGATGGACCACGAGGTCTTTTTCTGCCGTCAGTCTTCTAGGTTTCTAACATGAGAAAAT
The DNA here is from genome assembly GCF_031021105.1 of Erythrolamprus reginae. Lineage (NCBI taxonomy): Eukaryota > Metazoa > Chordata > Lepidosauria > Squamata > Dipsadidae > Erythrolamprus > Erythrolamprus reginae. The sequence goes on from NW_027248449.1 coordinate 572,702, forward strand.
ATTATCTCACTGAAAGAGTAGTAGATGCTTGGAACAAACTTCCATGCCTGGGATGAACATAGATCCATCCTAAGATAAAAATACAGAAAATAGTAGAAGGGCAGACGAGATGGACCACGAGGTCTTTTTCTGCCGTCAGTCTTCTAGGTTTCTATGTTGTAAACCACTCCAAGTCCTTGGAGGGGAGGCGGCATATAAATCCAAATGCATAAATAAATTAAAACACCCCCCCCCCCAATTTGAGGGGGGGGGCTGTTGAGGAGAGGACAAGGTTGTTCCCCAAGATTTGGGCAGTTTGCTCTCGCGACAGCGGGCGTCTCTTGAATGGCGGGCGTCTGGGGTTTTTGATTTGCAACGAACGGATTCCTTGGCTCAGATGCTCCTGTTGTAGTTGGTGACAGCAGTGGGAAAAATTGTAGGAATGTGTGTGTGTGTGTGTGTGTGTGTGTGCGGTAGCGGCATCCCCCCCTCCTCTCGTTGTTTGAAGGAGTGGTGTGGAGGATTAGCTTTTTACGCCTCGACCCTGAGGACTAGAAATCTTTGAATTGTGTCGTTTATTCTTCTGGTGACTGGTTTTGTCATTAATATTAGTATGGAAACGACATTAATAAATTTGCCAACAGATTTAGTAGTTTAAAACTTTTTTGGGAAGGGGGGGGCTGTTTTCGTTTTTATTTATTTTTTATTTATTGATTAGATTTGTTATAGGTTATAGACTTCCTTTGGACTTTTGATTATGTATTGATTGATTGATTGATTGATTTTGTCCAATACACAACAAGGGTTTTTAGGGTGTATACCCATAGTAAAATACATAATGAAGGTTATAGAGGAGATACTCATAGTAAAATATACCTAAGAAAGAAGAGAAGAGAAGATAGAGGAATAGAACAGATCAATGAAAGAATAGAAGAAGAGATAGAGGATTAGAAGAAAGGTAGAGGAGATATTTATTTATTTTACTTATTTATTTTGTCCAATACACAATTGAGGGTTTTAGTGGGTACACCCATAGTAAAATACATGATGAAGGTTATAGAGACTCATAGTAAAATATATCTAAGAAAGAAGAGAAGAGAAGATAGAGGAATAGAACAGATCAATGAAAGAATAGAAGAAGAGATAGAGGAATAGAAGGAAGGTAGAGGAGATATAGGAGAGCAATAGGACAGGGGACGGAAGGCACTCTAGTGCACTTGTACTCGCCCCTTACTGACCTCTTAGGAATCTGGAGAGGTCAACTGTAGATAATCTAAGGGTCAAGTGTTGGGGGCTTGGGGATGACACTATGGAGTCCGGTGATGAGTCCCACGCTTCGACAACTCGGTGACTGAAGTCGTATTTATTACAGTCAAGTTTGGAGCAGCGAATATTAAGTTTAAATCTGTTGCGTGCTCTTGTGTTGTTGTGGTTAAAGCCGAAGTCGTCGCCGACAGGCAGGACGTTGCAGCATAGGATCTTGTGGCCAATGCTCAGACCGTGTTTAAGGTGTCGTAGTTCCAAGCTGTCTAGCCCCCTTTACGTCCTGTGGACTACAGCTCCCAAAATGTCATAGCTGGGAGTTAAAGTTTACATATGTCTTTTTTTATTGTTGTGAGCCGCCCCGGGGTCTTCGGAGAGGGGCGGCATACAAACCTAATAAATACAAATAAAGTCCCTAGGTTGCAAAGGGGCCCTAGTTGGCCACTCGGTCAGGAGAACGCAGCGAAATAACCCCAAACGGTTCTGCAGGACACAACACAACAGTTGTGCAAAAGACATGCGGCGGAGGACATGTGCATGAGGCATAAAATTAGATTCCAGCTTGGATTCTGAACATTCCTGGCCTTAAATAACCCGGTGAGTTGGGCCTCCCACTCGCCTGTTGGATCTCTAGTAAGCTGTGAGTAAGCTTTCTCTCCTTACTCGCAACCGTTACTACTCCTACGTACGCTGCTGTCTCTATTCCGCCCGAACCTTCCCTGCCTTGTAAACTGGTTCATTTACACATTTCTCGCCAAGGTTTATGAGGAACGAGTGTGTTAGTGATAAGTAAACTAATGAGAGTGTGCAAATAAACCCAGCCCCCCCCCCTCCCCGCTACTCTGTCTTGCCTGGATCTCTGTGATGTTTGTGGCGCTGGGTGTGGCTGTGTTCGTTCGGAGGCTGTAATTAATCACCCTGCGAAGTTCAGAGGAGTGCCAGTGTACCGTGTTCTCTCCTGGCTGGGCGATGACACATGGGCTTTGGTATGCTTCTGGCTTGGCTCCGGAGTCTGGGCCGCAGCCCTCTCACTTGGACGGCAGGGGTTCAAGGCTCAGCTCAAGGCCTCACACACTCCCAGAAAACAACAATGTGTCTTGTAATTTTCCATTGACGGGTTTTTACGCATAGAAACCTAGAAACCTAGAAGACTGACGGCAGAAAAAGACCTCATGGTCCATCTCGTCTGCCCTTATACTATTTCCTGTTATTTTATCTTAGGATGGATCTGTGTTTCTCCCAGGCATGGAAGTTTGTTCCAAGCATCTACTACTCTTTCAGTAAAATAACATTTTCTCATGTTGCCTTTGATCTTTCCCTTCAACTAACTTCAGATTGTGTCCCCTTGTTCTTGTGTTCACTTTCCTATTAAAAACACTTAAACCCTCCTGGACCTTATTTAACCCTTTAACATATTTAAATGTTTCGATCATGTCCCCCCTTTTCCTTCCGTCCTCCAGACTCTACAGATGGAGTCCATGGAGTCTTTCCTGGTCAGTTTTATGCTTCAGACCTTCCACCCTTCTTGTAGCCCGTCTTTGGACCCCTTCAATTTTGTCCATATCTTTTTGTAGGTGAGGTCTCCAGAACTGGACACGGTATTATTCCAAATGGGGTCTCACCATCAGTGTCGCTTCCTAAGTGGACTGTTGGATTCCACAGAAGTTGGATTGACTTGGAGTTATATTGTGTTGTTCAAGTGTTGTTCCCTTTATTTATTTATTTTGAGCGGTGTATTTAGGGGACAGGTGAGCTCCAGGTGTTGGAGGGCTCTTTCCTCATCGATCCCAGCTTGGACCTGAGCTTTGCAGGACAGGACAGGTTGTGACTGTGCTGTCAACAAACCCAGTTGTGTGTCGTCATCCCCCCCTCCACTAGATTAGCCACTGTTTCTTCTTGTTGGGCGAGTTACATTTGTAGCTACGTCGCCTTCTAAGCACAGCTCTGCTACAATGGCCTTCCTGTCAATGATGACTTCAGCTTCAACCACAACAACACAAGAGCACACAACAGATTAAAAAACTTAATGTAAACCGCTCCAAACTGGACAGAAGGAAATACGACTTTAGTAACCGAGTAGTTGATGCATGGAACTCACTACCTGACTCTGTAGTAGAAACATAGAAACCTAGAAGACTGACGGCAGAAAAAGACCTCCTGGTCCATCTCGTCTGCCCTTATACTATTTCCTGTATTTTTATCTTAGGATGGATATGTGTTTATCCCGGGCATGGAAGTTTGTTCCAAGCATCTACTACTCTTTCAGTCAAATAATATTTTCTCATGTTAGAAACACAGAAGACTGACGGCAGAAAAAGACCTCATGGTCCATCTAGGCTGCCCTTATACTATTCCCTGTATTTTTATCTTAGGATGGATATGTGTTTATCCCAGGCATGGAAGTTTGTTCCAAGCATCTACTACTCTTTCAGTGAGATAATATTTTCCCATGTTAGAAACACAGAAGACTGACGGCAGAAAAAGACCTCATGGTCCATCTCCTCTGCCCTTATACTATTCCCTGTATTTTTATCTTAGGATGGATATGTGTTTATCCCAGGCATGTTTCAATTCAGTGACTGTGGATTGACCAACCACGTCTGCTGGAAGTTTGTTCCAAGCATCTACTACTCTCTAGTATCATCACTTGACCCCCAAAACTTTACCCTTAGGCTGTTGACCTGTATTGATTACTAACGGGTCAGTAAGGGGCGTGCATAAGTGCCTTCTGTCCACAGTCCTATTGTCTTTTTTTTTAATCATTACTTTCTAGGTGACATTTATATTTTATTTATTTTGTCCAATACAAATGGAAAGTTAAAGAGAATTAAGAAAATGTCGTAGTAAATATCAGGGAAAGGATCGAAGAAAAGATAGGAGAATAGAATACGTCAAGCGGAAAGGATACAGGAATAATAATAATAATAATAATAATAATAATAATAATTTATTGGATTTGTATGCCGCCCCTCTCCGCAGACTCGGGGCGGCTAACAACAATGATAAAAACAGCATGTGACAATCAAATTTATTATTTGATTGTCACATGCTGTTTTTATCATTTATCAACTAAAAACCCTTATTATAAAAACCAAACATACACACAAACGTACCATGCATAACTTGTAATGGCCTAGGGGGAAGGAATATCTCAACTCCCCCATGCCTGGTGGTATAAATGAGTCTTGAGTAGTTTACGAAAGACAGGGAGGGTGGGGGCAGTTCTAATCTCCGGGGGGGGAGTTGGTTCCAGAGGGCCGGGGCCGCCACAGAGAAGGCTCTTCCCACTGGTAGTGGGGAATGGGAGAAAAGATATATAAAATAGACATTTTTAAAATATATAAACCATACTGCTCAAAATAAGTAAATAAAGGGAATACTCAAATACACCTCCTAGATCCTGATTTTTTCTCTCTCTTTCTTTGTGTCTTTACTTAGAGCAGTGTTTCCCAAACTTGGCAACTTGGAGATATCTGGACTTCAACTCCCACAATTCCCCAGCCTGGGGAATTCTGGGAGTTGAAGTCCAAATATCTCCAAGTTGCCAAGGTTGGGAAACACTGACCCAGAGAGAGAGAGAGAGAGAGAGAGAGAGAGAGAGAGAAACTTTTGAGGAATGGATTCCCCAGAACAATAAATAAATATTCCTGGGCTCCGTTCAGGGAATCCTCAGCCCAGAATTGAGAAGGGCAAGTGTTTTTGTGAGCCCAGCGAGTTGTCTTCCAAACGACCACATTTTATTAACTTAAAAGGTGGGAAACTGAGGCTCCAGTCAATTTTGCAAAAAATAACAACAACAACAGAAGCTTCTTGCCTCTTAATCCAGTTGGCTCCTTTGGAAAGATGCAGCCAGGGTTACAGAGTTAAGCCAAGCCTGATTGTCTGCAAGGTTTTCCCTCCTACGAAGAAGGATTTGCCCCGTGAGTCAGTCAGTGGGCCGAGCTGAAGTCATTGGCGTCAGGCTCTTGAGTAGACACAATGAGAGAGAGAGAGAGAGAGAGAAAGAGAGAGAGAAAGAGAGAAAAAGAAATAGAGAAAGAGAGAGGGAAAGAAATAGAGAGAGAGAAAGAGAGAGAAAGAAAGAGAGAGAGAAAGAAATAGAGAAAGAGAGAGCAAGAGACAGAGAGAAAGAAGGAGAGAGAGAGAGAAATAGAGAAAGAGAGAGAGAAAGAGACAGAGAGAAAGCAGGAGAGAGAGAGAGAAAGAGAGAAAAAGAAATAGAGAAAGAGAGAGGGAAAGAAATAGAGAGAGAGAAAGAGAGAGAAAGAAAGAGAGAGAGAAAGAAATAGAGAAAGAGAGAGCAAGAGACAGAGAGAAAGAAGGAGAGAGAGAGAGAAATAGAGAAAGAGAGAGAGAAAGAGAGAGAGCAAGAGACAGAGAGAAAGCAGGAGAGAGAGAGAAATAGAGAAAGAGAGAGAAAGAGAGAGAAAGAGAGAAAAAGAAATAGAGAAAGAGAGAGGGAAAGAAATAGAGAGAGAGAAAGAGAGAAAGAGAGAGAAAGAAAGAGAAAGAGAGAGAGAAAGAAATAGAGAAAGAGAGAGAGCAAGAGAAAGAGAGAGAGCAAGAGACAGAGAGAAAGCAGGAGAGAGAGAGAGAAAGAGAGAGAAAGAGAGAAAAAGAAAGAGAGAAAGAGAGAGGGAAAGAAATAGAGAGAGAGAAAGAGAGAGAAAGAAAGAGAAAGAGAGAGAGAAAGAAATAGAGAAAGAGAGAGAGCAAGAAAAAGAGAGAGAGCAAGAGACAGAAAGAAAGCAGGAGAGAGAGAGAGAAATAGAGAAAGAGAGAGAAAGAGAGAGAAAGAGAGAAAAAGAAAGAGAGAAAGAGAGAGGGAAAGAAATAGAGAGAGAGAGAAAGAGAGAAAGAGAGAAAAAGAAATAGAGAAAGAGAGAGGGAAAGAAATAGAGAGAGAGAAAGAGAGAGAAAGAAAGAGAAAGAGAGAGAGAGAAAGAAATAGAGAAAGAGAGAGAGCAAGAGAAAGAGAGAGAGCAAGAGACAGAGAGAAAGCAGGAGAGAGAGAGAGAAATAGAGAAAGAGAGAGAAAGAGAGAGAGAAAGAGAGAAAAAGAAATAGAGAAAGAGAGAGGGAAAGAAATAGAGAGAAAGAAAGAGAAAGAGAGAGAGAAAGAAATAGAGAGAGAGAGAGAGCAAGAGAAAGAGAGAGAGCAAGAGACAGAGAGAAAGCAGGAGAGAGAGAGAGAAAGAGAAAGAGACAGAGGAAGAGACAGAGAGAAAGCAGGAGAGAGAGAGAGAGTTTGGGCTTTTTATATGGATAGAATTGCGGCCTCTCCCAAGCTTTGGGGCCGAGGGGTGAATCTGAGAGATGCTTGTGACCCTCTTCTTTCCTTTTTGATAGTCGTGGTCTTCAGAGATCACACCTAGAAGTAAGGAGGAATATCCCAATGCAGTGGTCCCTCTACCTAAGAAGGCCTCTGCTTACAAACTTTTCTAGATAAGAACCGGGTGTTCAAGATCTTTTTTGCCTCTTCTCAAGAACCATTTTCCACCTACAAAACCCCAGCCTCCGAAACCGTAACCGGAAAAGGCGGGGAGAAGCCTCCGTGGGGCCTCTCTAGGAATCTCCCGGGAGGAAACAGGGCCAGAAAAGACGGGGAGAAGCCTCCGTGGGGCCTCTCTAGGAATCTCCTGGCAGGAAACAGGGCCAGAAAAGGCATGGAGAAGCCTCCGTGGGTCCTCTCTCGGAATCTCCCGGGAGGAAACAGGGCCTCCACCCTCCCTGTGGTTTCCCCAGTCGAAAGCCTTATTTGCTTTTCCATTGATTCCTATGGGGAGAAATGGCTCCTTCTTACAAACTTTTCTACTTAAGAACCAGGTCACGGAACGAATAGAAGTTTGTGAGTAGAGGGGCCACTGTAGTGAGAAAGAGTCAGTGGAACTTTTTCCTTCCAGAGGTTGTGGCTGCTGCATCGCTGGAGGCTTTCAACGAGAGGCTGGACAGTCTCAGATGGTGTGGGGCAGCCTTGTCATGCTCACAATGTCACGACATCATCATGTCACATACCACAACTCCCTCCCCTTTGCTAACCCGCCTCTGGGCAGCGTGGGATGCCTGACACCCCTGGTATAAGGTCCGCATAAGCCGGAGGGCTGGATTAGAGGACCTTGCAGGTTCCCTTACAACTCTGTTATTCTGCATTCGGCCCAATGTTTGGGAGCGTCCTGGCCTGGAGAAGGCTTCAGGGGTCTGGCATTTCTTGGGGGGTGGGAGCATTAACCTTGCTGCCCTGGGGAGGTTTATCTCGGCTCCCCAGACGGGGCCCGGAGACCCACAACGGGGTTTATCTGGTGCAGTGGCTGCTTCCTCCTTCTCTGCCTTCTTCGGAAATCATCAAATGCTAAAAACAGAAGACGGGCTGCTCTGATGCGCTCCTGGTTGGGCTGAGGCTGGAGCACGTGCCGTGTTTCTAGTCCCTGGCGTTTGCCCTTGGGATCCGTAGGCATCAGGGGCACAATCCACAGCCTGGAAGAGTTAATCAAGTTTGTTTATTTTATTTTATTTCATTTATTTAATTCGACTTCTACGCCGCCCCAATCCCGATGGACTCGGGGCGGCTTACAACCATATAAAATGACCATATAATAATAATAATAATAATAATAATAATAATAATAATAATAATAATAATAATAACAACAACAACAACAACAATAATAATAGTAATAATAATAGTGATAGTAATAATAATAGTAAAAATAATAGTAATATTTATTTATTTATTTATTGGATTTGTATGCCGCCCCTCTCAACAGACTTAATAATAGTAATAATAGTAATAATAGTAATAATAGTAATAATAATAGTAATATTTATTTATTTATTTATTGGATTTGTATGCCGCCCCTCTCAACAGACTTAATAATAGTAATAATAGTAATAGTAATAATAATAGTAATATTTATTTATTTATTTATTGGATTTGTATGCCGCCCCTCTCAACAGACGTAATAATAGTAATAATAGTAATAATAGTAATAATAGTAATAATAATAATAATAATAGTAATATTTATTTATTTATTTATTGGATTTGTATGCCGCCCCTCTCCGCAGACATAATAATAATAATAATAATAATAATAATAATAATAATAATGATGAACAAGCGGACACAATCTGACGTTAGTTGGGGGAAAGATCAATAGCAACATGAGAAAATATTATTCGACTGAAAGAGTAGTAGATCTTTGGAACAAACTCCCAGCAGACGTGGTTGGTCAATCCACAGTCACTGAATTTAAACCTGCCTGGGATAAACATAGATCCACCCTAAGATAAAATACAGGAAATAGTCTAAGGGCAAGACTAGATGGACCAGGAGGTCTTTTTCTGCCGTCAGTCTTCTATGTTTCTAACATGAGAAAATATTCTTTGACTGAAAGAGTAGTAGATGCTTGGAACAAACTTCCATGCCTGGGATAAACATAGATCCATCCTAAGATAAAATACAAAAAATAGTATAAGGGCAGACGAGATGGACCATGAGGTCTTTTTCTGCCATCAATCTTCTATGTTTCTATGTTTCTATAATAATAATACTTTATTAGACTTGTATGCCGCCCCTCTCTGGAGGCTTGGTGCGGCTCACAACAACAATTACACAATATAAATACAAATAATTAAATAAAACAATGGCTAAACCCCCATGTATCTTAAAAGAAGCAGTAATTACACAATCAGCACTCCGTATTACAATCACACCCACACGTAACTTGTAATATAGAATTACAAAAAAACAATGTCGAAGAAGCCAAGAAACCCCAATTAAAACTCCCAACACAGCGACTCAACAACTGTACACACATCTCGTTCATGCCATGTTAGGGTCTAAATCCATCTTTTTGGACTTTGGTAACTTATTATTATTATTATTATTATTATTTATTATTATTATTATTATTATTATTATTATTATTATTATTATTATTATTATTTTGTGAGCCGCCCCGAGTTTGCGGAGAGGGGCGGCATATAAATCCAATAAATCTAATCTAATCTAATAAGATGTGTTGACTTAAGCTCCCAGAATTCCCCAGCCAGCTTTGCCGACGGGAATTCTGGGAATTGAAGTCCACGCCATTTCCACTTGGCCAGATTTTAAAAGGCTGCTGCTATGAATACAACTTGGGTGTGAGAAATTTAAACCCCCCCAAATTCTTGATCGTTGTGCTAAGTCAATTTTGGGGGGAAGGTTAATTTCTTGCAAGTATCTCTCCAGCTTGGCGCCTCTCTCTGTCTCGGAGACTTTTTTGTGTTTGGCCCCTTTTAGAAGTGACAGCTGCAGGGGGAGGCTTTGGGGAGGGAGGGTTTCTCCCCTTTTATCTCCCGAAGCCATTGATGGCTGGCATCCCGGATTGCCTAAGCCCAGTCCCAGGCTCAACGTTTATTTTATTTTATTATGTTTCTATTATTATTTCTATTATTTATTCATTTGTCCAATACACAAATACACGGGGAGAAAAATAGACATGTAGTAATATATATATATTGCCCACAAGATCGTATGCTGCAATGTCTTACCGGTCAACGGCGACTTCAGCTTCAACCGCAACAACACAAGAGCACGCGACGGATTCAAACTTAATACGAACCGCTCCAAACTTGACTGTAAAAAATACGATTTCAACAACCGAGTTGTCGAAGCGTGGAACTCATTGCCGGACTCCATAGTGTCAACCCCTGACCCCCAACACTTCTCCCTTAGACTCTCCACGATTGACCTCTCCAGGCTCCTAAGAGGCCAGTAAGGGGCGTCCATAAGTGCACTGGTGTGCCTTTCGTCCCCTGTCCAATTGTCTTTCCTTTCTCTCACTTATCATATATATTTTCTTTCTTTCATATATCCTCTCCTCTTAAGTTCACTTTTACCCTTATATATATTACTACATGTCTATTTTTCTTCCTATGTATTTGTGTATTGGACAAATGAATAAATAGATAAAATAAAATATATAAGGGTAAAGTGAAGTTAGAGGAGAGGATACATGAAAGGAAGAAAATATATATGATATATGAGATAAAGGAAAGACAATTGGACAGGGGACGAAAGGCACACCAGGGCACTTATGGACGCCCCTTACTGGCCTCTTAGGAACCTGGAGAGGTCAATCGTGGAGAGTCTAAGGGAGAAATGTTGGGGGTCAGGGGTTGACACTATTGAGTCCGGCAATGAGTTCCACGCTTCGACAACTCGATGGTTGAAATCGGTATTTTTTTCCAGTCAAGTTTGGAGCGGTTCGTATTAAGTTTGAATCTGTTTGCGTGCTCTTGTGTTGTTGCGGTTGAAGCTGAAGTCGTCGTTGACCGGTAGCATTCCTGCAGATGGCAGAGAGAAGAAGGGCTGGGCATTGCCTGCTTGGAAGGAAGGTGGAGAGGTTTCCACCACAAAGATTGTAGAATTGTGACCCCGCTGTAGAGAGCGCTGGTGGTGAGACCCCATTGGGAATAATACTGTGTCCAGTTCTGGAGACCTCACCTACAAAGAGGGATATGGGTCAAATGGAACGGGTCCAAAGACGGGCTACAAAAAGGGTGGAAGGTCTTAAGCATCAAACTGATTATAATAATAATAATAATAATAATAATAATAATAATAATAATAATTATTATTATTATTATTATTATTATTATTATTATGTCAGTACAACACAGCAAACGAGATCGCTATGCTGGATTTCGTATTTCATCACCAGTTGGGCGCTTCCGTGATTATTATTACAGTATTATTATTATTATTATTATTATTATTATTATTATTATTATTATTATTATGTCAGTACAACACAGCAAACGAGATCACTATGCTGGATTTCGTATTTCATCACCAGTTGGGTGCTTCCGTGATTATTATTATTATTATTATTATTATTATTATTATTATTATTATTATGTCAGTACAACACAGCAAACGAGATCACTATGCTGGATTTCGTATTTCATCACCAGTTGGGCGCTTCCGTGATTATTATTATTATTATTATTATTATTATTATTATTATTATTATTATTATTTAGATTTGCATGCCACCCTTCTCCGAAGACTCTATATATACATATCTTAAGCATAAAACCTATCAGGAAAGACTTGAGCTCAATCTGTAGAGTCTGGAGGACAGAAGGGAAAGGGGGGACATGATCGAAACATTTAAATATGGGTTTAAAGGGTTAAATAAGGTCCAGGAGGGAAGTGTTTTTCATAGGAAAGTGAACCCAAGAACAAGGGGACACAATCTGAAGTCAGTTGGGGGGAAAGATCAAAAGCAACATGAGAAAATATGATTTGACTGAAAGAGCGGTAGATGCTTGGAACAAACTCCCAGCAGACGTGGTTGGAAAATCCACAGCCACTGAATTGAAACACGGCTGGGATAAACCTAGATCCACCCTAAGATAAAATACAGGAAAGAGTAGAATGGCAGACTAGATGGACCATGAGGTCTTTTTCTGCCGTCAGTCTTCTAGGTTTCTAACATGAGAAAATATTATCTCACTGAAAGAGCAGTAGAGGCTTGGAACAAACTTCCATGCCTGGGATAAACACAGATCCATCCTAAGATAAAATACAGGAAAGAGTATAAGGGCAGACGAGATGGACCAGGAGGCCTTTTTCTGCCGTCAGTCTTCTAGGTTTCTATGAATGAAGAAGGAAGGGAGGAAGGGAAAGAAGGAAGGAAAGAAGGAAGGGAAAGAAAGAAAGAGAAGGAAGGAAAGAAGGAAGGAAGGCTCTTCCAAGCCCAGGGGCGGGGGCTTGGCATTCCTCAATGAGGAGAGAACTTGCTTTGTTTAGGCCTCCAAAAATAGTCTTTCTGAGCTCATGTATTGCTGCTCAAAAGGGAGCCTGAGCTCCCGTCGGTGGCTATAACCGTCCACTTCGTTCTTGAGCCCTTTCCAGAATTGCTCCTAGCCCAGTGCCCTGTTTTTTTTGGGGGGGGGGGGGGTTGTGTTCATTCATTAATTTTCCACATGGGTTCAAACAGCCTCCAGCCTCCAGGTCAGTGGTTCTCAAGCTTTTTAAGGCCGCGGCCCCTTCATACAGTTCCTCGTGCTGTGGTGACCCCCAGCCACAAGCCTGGCGCCAATTCTCCCAACATTGATGGGCAGGAAGGAACAGAGAGAGAGAGAGACGCCCCCTCTGTCAACCATCCTGGTTTGGTCGGATTGTCAAAATAGCTTCCAAGGTGCAGGAATAGAAGCTTTTAGTTCCTAATACCAGGAGAAATTTGTCTTTTCTCAGGGTCCCGTGCGCCCCCCCCCCCCGTGAAATGGTCATTCGAAAGGGGTCCCGACCTCCAGGTTGAGAACCACTGCTCTAGATCAATGATGGCGAACTTACATGCACAAGTGCTTGGGGAGGGCGAAAACAGCTTCCCCTGCTCCCTGGAGGCCTCCTGGAGGCCGGAAACGGCCTCTTTCCCAACTTGTGGTGGCCCCAGTAGGCTTTTGCCCTCCCCAGGCTTCGCTGGAGCCATGGGAGGGTAAAAACGTCCTCCCCCCATCCCCCTGGAGGCTCCTTGGAAGCCAAAACCGCCCTCCCGGAGCCTCTGTGAGCCAAAGCCCAGCTGGCTGGCACACCCATGCCCGTTGGAGCTGAGCTACGGCAACGGCTCGCGTGCCAGCAGTTATGGCTCCACGTGCCACCTGTGGCCGAGGGGCTCCATGTTGAAGGGGGAGGACTTTCCCCGGCCTCACCCTCCTTCAAAGGGGCCAATGGGGAGGGGAGGGCTGCCCTGCACGATCCCGGATTGGCTGTCCTGGTTAAGTTTGGATTTGAACAGCCGAGGGAAGGGCCCAGGCGGGACCGTTTGTGACTCACGGCAGGAGCAATTATCCCTGTGTGAGTCATGGGCTGCTGGTTCTTTCCAGGCTGGGAAGGGAAGGGCGGGGATGGGCAGGGTGCCCACTTGGAGGGCGGGGGCAAGGAGGGGCCCTCCCCAGGCGCTGGGAAAGAGCCCTCGCTGCCTGACGGAGCTGCCTGCTGTGTTGTTTTTAAGATATATATATGTATGTGTGGATCCCTTGGGCATGCACAGCTAAAAGTAGCAAATATATATATATATATATATATATATGTTTTCGTAGATTTTCACGGGTACAGGTATGACGGTCTTGGTATATTCGGGTTTCTTCCCGTGTAGGATTTGGAAATTTCTGGCGACGTTTCGATGAGGTCTCACTCATCATCTTCAGGCTGGTGTTTCTGTCCTTTTTCTCAGGCGAAGACTGCCCTTTCTCAGTCTTCGCCTGAGAAAAAGGACAGAAACACCAGCCTGAAGATGATGAGTGAGACCTCATCGAAACGTCGCCAGAAATTTCCAAATCCTACACGGGAAGAAACCCGAATATACCAAGACCGTCATATATATATATATATATATATATATATATATATATATATATATATATATGTCACATGTTTAAGCTGAATTTGAAAATTAAGGGAGACTAGGATAGATCTATTTCGGCCTTATTTTGGCCTCATCAGCTAGCCATACCCACTGGGACTTGAACCTGCAACCTTTGCCTTGTAAGGCAGAGAATTATCCTCTAGGCTACAGTATCCAATCCCTTCAGCTCTGTACCAGGGAAGGGTTACATTTTGTGTCGAATCACCCTGGTATATTGAAGGAACATCACAGCTCCTGTTTTGCCTCTCGGCCCAACCCAGGGCCATTTCCAAGGCAGTTAATTTTATTGATAGCCGACAATTCTATCTGTATGTGTCACATGTTTAAGCTGAATTTGAAAATTAAGGGAGACTAGGATAGATCTATTTCGGCCTTATTTTGGTCTCATCAGCTAGCCATACCCACTGGGACTTGAACCTGCAACCTTTGCCTTGTAAGGCAGAGAATTATCCTCTAGGCTACAGTATCCAATCCCTTCAGCTCTGTACCAGGGAAGGGTTACATTTTGTGTCGAATCATACATACATACATACATATACATATACATATACATATACATATACATATACATATACATATACATATACATATATATATATATATATATGACGGTCTTGGTATATTCGGGTTTCTTCCCGTGTAGGATTTGGAAATTTCTGGCGACGTTTCGATGAGGTCTCACTCATCATCTTCAGGCTGGTGTTTCTGTCCTTTTTCTCAGGCGAAGACTGCGAGACCTGTCTTCGCCTGAGAAAAAGGACAGAAACACCAGCCTGAAGATGATGAGTGAGACCTCATCGAAACGTCGCCAGAAATTTCCAAATCCTACACGGGAAGAAACCCGAATATACCAAGACCGTCATACCTGTACCCGTGAAAATCTACGAAAACAAATATATATATATATATATATATATATTAGCAAAATTCTCCACAAACATAATATCAAAACTTCATTTATCACCAACCAGAAAATATCCAACACCCTAAGAAACCCAAAAGACAAAATCCAACTCGAAAACCAAGGAATCTATGAAACCCCTTGCAAAACATGTGCAGCCACATACATTGGACAAACTAATCGAAGAGTGAGCGCACGCATTGCAGAACATGTGAATGCAGTCAGAAAAGAAGAAAACACTTCCTCCCTTGTCCAGCACATTAAAAAAAACAGGGCATGAAATTGACTTCGAAAAAAAAAACTAAATTAAATTAGTTAAAAACTTAAAAACTAAATTAAAAACTAAAAACTTAAAAACTAAATTACTCTCCAAAACAGAACACTTGTATATAAAAGAATAATCATGGAAGCCATAGAAATAGAATGAATAAACGGGATGACACCAGAGATTTGGAAACCAGCCCTAAACAGAAAAACATATCACAATCATCGCCATGTCAATCCTTCAACTAAATGTGATTTCCACCGACCAATCAAATCATTAAAACACAGCCACCCAATCTACTTGCTACGTTCAAACCAATGAATGAATAAATGAATAAATGAATAAATGAGCTTTTATTCTTTTTAATTGGGTTTTTTTTTAAAAAAAGTTTTACATTAAAAAAAAAATTAAGTCAGGGGATGTCAGGGTCAATGTTCCTATTTTTAAAAAGTATTATTAAACATAAACAATTTATTGAATTGTTTGTTGTCTGGGCACAGTTAATTCTGAGAAATAATGACAGCGATATATTCATCACATTAATGATGGTTGCAGAATAAGTAGTATATTTGCTTATCCGTTTTAGCGAACCTTCCTTATTATATAATTAGTTCTTCTTTTAGGCTTTTAAATCTCTAACTTCTGTTTCTGTTTGGTGGTCAGCCATGGATAAGTTCCACTTTAAAAAATGTTCCTGTTGACACCCCCCTTCAAAAATATAAAGTGCATTAAAAAAAAGCAAAAAAAAAAAAGAGGAAATTATTCCTTTCATCCGGAGCGGATATAATCCACATTAACCATTAACCATTTATACACTGCAACGGGGGAAAGAGAGGGAAAGAGAGAGGGAGAGAGGGAGAGAAAAGTGGGGAGAGAGGCAGAGAGAGAGAGAAAGAGACAGAGGGAGAAAGAGAAAGAGAAAGAGGCAGAAAGAGAGAGGGAGAGAGAAAGGGGGAGAGAAAGAGAGGGAAAGAAAGGAAGAAAAAGAGAGAGGGAGAAAGAGAGAGAGAGAGAGGGAGAGAAAGAGAGAAAAGTGGGGAGAGAGGCAGAGAGAGAGAGAAAGAGACAGAGGGAGAAAGAGAAAGAGGCAGAAAGAGAGAGGGAGAGAGAAAGGGGGAGAGAAAGAGAGGGGAAGAAAGGAAGAAAAAGAGAGGGAGAAAGAGAGAGAGAGAGGGAGAGAAAGAGAGAAAAGTGGGGAGAGAGGCAGAGAGAGAGAGAGAAAGAGACAGAGGGAGAAAGAGAAAGAGGCAGAAAGAGAGAGGGAGAGAGAAAGGGGGAGAGAAAGAGAGGGAAAGAAAGGAAGAAAAAGAGAGAGGGAGAAAGAGAGAGGGAGAGAAAGAGAGAAAAGTGGGGAGAGAGGCAGAGAGAGAGAGAGAAAGAGACAGAGGGAGAAAGAGAAAGAGGCAGAAAGAGAGAGGGAGAGAGAAAGGGGGAGAGAAAGAGAGGGAAAGAAAGGAAGAAAAAGAGAGACAGAGAAAGAGAGAAAGAGGGGAGAGAGAGGCAGAGAAAGAGAGAGAAAGAGGGAGAGGGAGAGAAAGAGGGAGAAAGAGAAAGGGGGAGGGAGAAAGAAAGAGGGGAGAGAGAAAGAGAGGGGAGAGAGAAAGAGAGAGAAAGAGGGAGAGGGAGAGAAAGAGAGAAAGAGAAAGAGGCAGAAAGAGAGAGGGAGAGAAAGAGGGAGAGAGACAGAGAGAGGAGGAGGAGGAGGAGGAGGAGGAGGAGGAGGAGAAGCCTGTGTTGTGCCTTGTGTTAGAGTGGAAACTTCTGCTCAGGGTGGCAACGTGTGTGTATGTGACGTGGCCTCGAATGGCCTTGAATTCAGCCCACATCTGTCTTCAATTCCGCCGTTCCAGAGCCCTTCATGGCAATTATCTCCCCAACACAACAACACACATCCAGCTCTGTGCGGTTCTTCAGAGCTTCTAAAAGGGTGTGTGTGTGTGTGTAAAACCCCACTCTTGAAATTTCTGTCTTCCTTTTTTCCCTACATGGGTGTCCAGGACGTTTTTCAGGCTTGTGTGTTTGTGTCGGTGTGGACATGCACAAACACACACACACACACACACCGCATATAAACTGCTGAGAATAACGTTTCCCCGGAGCCGCTATTAAAACCAGACGCAAAGGAGCCGTTCGATTCAAGGAGTGCAGGAGAAGCCAAACCCCAGAGCTTTGGGTTTCATCCGGGAGACGCTCGGGAACAACAGTTGTGTGTCGCAATTGTGCTGGTTTTTTTCCATGGTGAAGCAGCTGCCACCACCGTCCAGGACATTTGCATGCGGTGCTGGACACAGAGGTGGTCTCTCTCAGGCATTGTAAAACATAGAAACCTAGAAGACGGACGGCAGAAAAAGACCTCATGGTCCATCTCGTCTGCCCTTCTACTGTTTCCTGTATTTTTATCTTAGGGTGGATCTGTGTTTATCCCAGGCATGGAAGTTTGTTCCAAGCATCTACGACTATTTCAGTGAAATAATATTTTCTCATGTTAGAAACATAGAAGTCTGACGGCAGAAAAAGACCTCATGGTCCATCCAGTCTGCCCTTATACTCTTTCCTGTATTTTATCTGATGATGGATCTATGTTTATCCCAGGCAGGTTTACATTCAGTTCCTGTGGATTGACCAACCACATCTGCTGGGAGTTTGTTCCAAGCATCTACTACTCTTTCAGTAAAATAATATTTTCTCACGTTGCTTTTGATCTTTCCCCCCAACTGACCTCAGATTCTGCCCCCTTGTTCCTGGGTTCACTTTCCTATTAAAAACACTTAAACCCTCCTGGACCTTATTCAACCCTTTATCATATTTAAATGTTTTGATCATGTCCCCCCTTTTCCCTTCTGTCCTCCAGACTCTACAGATGGAGTCCATGGAGTCTTTCCTGATACGTTTTATGCTTGAGACCGTCCACCCTTCTTCTAGCCCGTCTTTGGACCCCTTCAATTTGATCCATGTCTTTTTGTAGGTGAGGTCTCCAGAACTGGACCCAGTATTATTCCAAATGGGGTCTCACCAGCGCTGTGGGTGAAGAAATATCTCCCTTGATTTGTCCTCACTTTCTCACCTATGAGCTTTAGGGAAGGTCCCCTCATCCTAGTATTGTGGGATAGAGAAAAGGATTTTTCTCTGTCCACCTTTTCTATCCCACACATAGTTTTATACCCTTCGATCAAGTCACGGCGTCTTTCAAGGCTGAAGACACCCAACCTGGTTTCATAAGGGAGATGCTCAATTCCCTTGGTCCTCCTTGTTGCCATTTTTTGCCCCTTTTCCAGCTCCATTCTATCCTCCTTGAGGTGCGGTGACCAGAACTGTCCACAGGACTCCGAGTGGGGTCTCGCCATCGATTTGTACAGAGGCAACGCAACACTCACCGACCTATTTTCAATTCCCTTCCTAATCAGGCCGAGCACGGAATTTGCTTTTTTGACTGCTTGCTGGGTTGACCTCTTCATTGAGCTGTCCACCAAAACCCCAAGACCCCTTTTCTTGGGTTGTCTCAGAAAGCTTGGTCCCCATCAGTTGTTGGTGCTTTGCCCCGAGATGCACAACTTTGCACTTGGAAAGAAACCCAACTTGTTTGTGTGGCCTGGATCGCCTGGTGTTTGGTGACCCTTCGCGGCTCAAACAGGTTTTTCAAGCATTGCTGGACAAAATGCACCGAGGGGAGAATCCGAAGGATTAAAAAAAAAAAAAAGGCCAACAATGTGTTTTTCTGGCTAAATAGTGTTCAGGCCTTGTCAACCTGCCCCAATACTGTGGGAGGAGCGCTTGACCGTTGGGGACCTGACTCTTAGGGGTTTTATGCGGAGGCTTTTGCGAGGGGCAGCGTTTTCTTTTCTTAAAAAATAATCTTTATTGAATATTTACATTAAAAGAAGAGAAAAACATATGATGACACAGTAGGACAATGGTAAATGATTTAGCTTTACTAGATAAATGGTCAAAGCAATGGAAACTGCAGTTGAATGTTTCCAAATGTAAAATAAGGCACTTGGGGAAAAGGAATCCTCAATCTGAGTATTGTATTGGCAGTTCAGTGTTGGCAAATACTTCAGAAGAGAAGGATTTAGGGGTAGTGATTTCTGACAGTCTCAAAATGGGTGAACAGTGCAGTCAGGCGGTAGGGAAAGCAAGTAGGATGTTTGGCTGCATAGCTAGAGGTATAACAAGCAGGAAGAGGGAGATTGTGATCCCCTTATATAGAGCGCTGTTGAGACCCCATTTGGAATAATACTGTGTCCAGTTCTGGAGACCTCACCTACAAAAAGATATGGACAAAATTGAAGGGGTCCAAAGACGGGCTACAAGAATGGTGGAAGGTCTTAAGCATAAAACTGACCAGGAAAGACTTCATGGACTCCATCTGTAGAGTCTGGAGGACAGAAGGAAAAGGGGGGACATGATCGAAACATTTAAATATGATAAAGGGTTAAATAAGGTCCAGGAGGGAAGTGTTTTTAATAGGAAAGAGAACACAAGAACAAGGGGACACAATCTGAAGTTAGTTGGGGGGAAAGATCAAAAGCAACATGAGAAAATATTATTTTACTGAAAGAGTAGTAGATCCTTGGAACAAACTTCCAGCAGACGTGGTAGATAAATCCACAGTAACTGAATTGAAACATGCCTGGGATAAACACAGATCCATCCTAAGATAAAATACAGAAAATAGTATAAGGGCAGACTAGATGGACCATGAGGTCTTTTTCTGCCGTCAGACTTCTGTGTTTCTATGTTTCTATACATAAATTGGGTAGAAAAAAGAAATAAAGAAATTATTTACATTAAAAGAAGAGAAAAACATATGATGACACAGGAGGACAATATATAAATTGGGTAGAAAAAAGAAATAAAGAAATTATTAAGAATAGAAGAAATAAAGTGAGAAAGTTAAAGAGAGAGAAAGAAATATTTTGTCCACACTGCTCAAAAAAAATAAAGGGAGCCCTCAAATGACCCATCCTAGATCTGAAGGCATGAAATATTCTCATTGAAAACTTTTGTTCTGTACAAAGTCGAACGTGCACAACAGCAGGTGACATTGACGGTCAATCAGTGTCGCTTCCTAAGTGGACAGTTGGATTTCACAGAAGTTGGATGGACTTGGAGTTATATTGTGTTGATTAAGTGTTCCCTTTATTTTTTTCTTGAGCAGTGTACCTAGATGACATCTTGTTCATAAAAGACCTTTAATTTCAGTTGTCCGGTAGCTGCAAATTTCCCTTCAGTTTTAGTTATTTGTGGTAATATTATTAAGTGAATTTTTGGGCGTTAATTATATTCTATTTAGATAATCCAGATTTTTTTGGGGTTGAGTTATGGACTTTGATTAAACGTCTTCAGCAAGTCTTAATTGATGTCTTTTGCTATTCAATCTGTGCGTTGTTTTGTCTTGCGTTGCCATTGGCTGAAGTTGCTGTCTAGAGCAGGGGTAGGCCAAGTTGACTCTTCTACGACCTGTGGACCTCAACTCCCAGAATTCCTCAGCTAGCATGATGGGCTCAGGGATGCTGGGAGTTGAAGTCCGCAAGTCATAGAAGAGTCAACTTGGCCTACCCCTAGACTAGAAGACCCCCAAGGTCCCTTCCAGCCCTAGGATTCTATGATCTTGGCCAGGGGGTTGGACTAGAATATTGGCAGGCCAGGTTGACTCTTCTATGACCTGTGGACTTCAACTCCCAGAATTCCTCAGCTAGCATGATGGGCTCAGGGATGCTGGGAGTTGAAGTCCGCAAGTCATAGAAGAGTCAACTTGATCTACCCCTGGACTAGAAGACCCCCAAGGTCCCTTCCAGCCCTAGGATTCTATGATCTTGGCCAGGGGGTTGGACTAGAATATAGGCAGGCAAAGTTGACTCTTCTATGACCTGTGGACCTCAACTCCCAGAATTCCTCAGCTAGCATGATGGGCTCAGGGATGCTGGGAGTTGAAGTCTGCAAGTCATAGAAGAGTCAACTTGGCCTACCCCTAGACTAGAAGACCCCCAAGGTCCCTTCCAGCCCTAGGATTCTATGATCTTGGCCAGGGGATTGGACTAGAATATTGGCAGGCCAAGTTGACTCTTCTATGACCTGTGGACTTCAACTCCCAGAATTCCTCAGCTAGCATGATGGGCTCAGGGATGCTGGGAGTTGAAGTCCGCAAGTCATAGAAGAGTCAACTTGATCTACCCCTGGACTAGAAGACCGGAGAGTCCAGCCGTCCTTCTTTAACTGCAGGCCCGGTCTTTCCCTGTCTCCTGGGCTCCATTCAGGATGTGGAGGGGAGGCTGGGCTGCCAACTTGAGCCTATTGACCAAGAGCTTTTGGGGGAAGGATGGGGGTCACTTCTCCGTCGTTGGTGTCCGATCAACAGGATGTGAGTCAAAAAGAGCACATTGTCCTCCTGGCCTGGAAGGAAGGGTGGGATTATGGGGGTTCAGGGGGTGGACCGATGCCAGGGACTTAGGCTGCCTTGTAGAGAGGAGATGAGATCCCCAACGTCCACCTTTGCCAACGACGTCTGGAAATTGGGTAGCTGCCACTTCTTGAACCAAGTTTCCCTCCTGAACCTTATTTAACCCGTTAACATATTTCAATGTTTCGATCGTGTCCCCCCTTTTCCTTCTGTCCTCCAGACTCTACAGATGGAGTCCATGAAGTCTTTCCTGATACGTTTGATCCTTAAGACCTTCTACCGTTTTGGTACAAATGAATGGGTCCAAAGACGGGCGACAAAAATGGTGGAAGGTCTTGAGCATAAAACGTATCAGGAAAGACTTCATGGACTCCATCTGTAGAGTCTGGAGGACAGAAGGAAAAGGGGGGACATGATCGAAACATTTAAATATGTGAAAGGGTTAAATAAGGTCCAGGAGGGAAGTGTTTTTAATAGGAAAGTGAACCCAAGAACAAGGGGACACAATCTGAGGTCAGTTGGGGGAAAGATCAGAAGCAACATGAGAAAATATGATTTGACTGAAAGAGGAGTAGATGCTTGGAACAAACTGCCATGCCTGGGATAAACATAGATCCATTGTGAGATAAAATACAGGAAATAGTAGAAGGGCAGACGAGATGGACCATAGAGGTCTTTTTCTGCTGCCAATCTTCTATGTTTCTAAAATATTATTTTACTGAAAGAGTCGTAGATGCTTGGAACAAACTTCCAGCAGACGTGGTTGGTAAATCCATACAGTCACTGAACTTAAACATGCCTGGGATAAACCTAGATCCACCCTAAGACAAAATACAGGACATAGTATAAGGGCAGACGAGATGGACCAGGAGGTCTTTTTCTGCTGTCCATCTTCTAGGTTTCTAAGGTGGCTTGCTCAACCTCCTTGAAGAACCCGGTTTCTGTTTGCATCAGAGGGAGGCAATGTCAATGCTCTCTGCTCGGTACATTGACGCCCCGGAGGCATGAAATGTCTCCATATGTTGGAGAAAAGAAGGCAGAACCGGGGGCGGAGTTAAGCGAGTCACTAGCCTAGAATCCTTACGTTGCCACAAAGGTCTCGGGAATTCCCTTGACCCCAAATTGTGGCACCAATTTTGCTTGACTGGATTCGTCAGCTGTAAATCTTCTGAATTGCAAGTTATAGCCCAGCCGCCTATTAGTGGTAGCAGGATATTTCTCCTTTGAGTATTTGCTGGCCTGTGGAGGCCAACCTGGGTGGACTGACCCACGTTTTGGCCACGGAGAGGCCACTTTGGCCCCTTACCTGATAGAAACCCATTTCACTGGACTTCCAGAGTTGGCTTTTATTTTATTATTTCTCCAACGGATGGGATGAGAAGGAGAGGAGGAAAAAGGAGGACTCCGCCCCTGGGGGTGAGAGCGGTGGTGGCCCCAAAGAAGGTTATAAATAGGGAAATTAAGAGGGCCGCCCCACCCCAAAGGCCCTTCTCTTACCTACTTTCTTTACCCCCCTCCCTCTTTTTAATAAAGTAAATACGGTAAATAAACATCCTGGATCAAAGGGCTGATATTTTTTCCCTGCCACCAGATCCGTTCAGAGCTGCAGGCCCTGGTGAATTGCAATGGCTATTCCATTCATCTGACCCACAACCAGATTGTAGGGAAGTTTATAATAATAATAATAATAATAATAATAATAATAATAATAATAATAATAATAATAATAATAAGTAATAATAAGTAATAATAGTAATAGTAATAACAACAACAATAATAATAATTATTATTAATAATAATAATTATTATTAGTAGTAGTAATAATAATTATTATTATTAGTAGTAATAATAATAATAATAATAGTAGTAGTAGTAATAATAATAATAATAATAATAGTAGTAGTAGTAATAATAATAAGTAGTAGTAATAGTAGTAGTAGTAATAGTAGTAGTAGTAATAATAATAATAATAATAAGTAGTAATAGTAATAACAACAACAATAATAATTAGTAGTAGTAGTAATAATAATAATAATAGTAGTAGTAGTAATAATAATAATAATTAGTAGTAGTAGTAATAATAATAATAAGTAGTAGTAGTAGTAATAATAATTAGTAGTAGTAGTAGTAATAATAGTAGTAGTAGTAATAATAATAATAATAAGTAGTAGTAGTAATAGTAGTAATAGTAGTAGTAATAGCAGTAGTAGTAGTAATAATAATAATAATAATAATAAGTAATAATAGTAATAGTAATAACAACAATTATTATTATTATTAGTAATAATAATAATAATTATTAGTAGTAATAATAATAATAATAATTAGTAGTAGTAATAATAATAGTAGTAGTAGTAATAATAAGTAGTAGTAATAGTAGTAGTAGTAGTAATAGTAGTAGTAGTAGTAGTAATAGTAATAACAACAACAACAATAATAATAATTAGTAGTAGTAGTAATAATAATAATAATAATAATAGTAGTAGTAGTAATAATAATAATAATAATAATTAGTAGTAGTAGTAATAATAATAATAATAATTAGTAGTAGTAGTAATAATAATAATAATTAGTAGTAATAATAATAATAATAATAATAATTAGTAGTAGTAATAATAATAATAGTAGTAGTAATAATAATAATAAGTAGTAGTAATAGCAGTAGTAGTAGTAGTAATAATAATACTAATAATAATACTAATAATAATAATAATAATAATAATAATAATAATAATAGATTTGTATGCCGCCCCTCTCCGAAGACTCGGGGCAGCTCACAACAATAACAATAGAACGAATCCAATATTAAAAAACATATATAAAACCCCAGCAATTAAAACCATACAGCACATACATACCAAACATAAAATATATAAAAGCCTGGGGGAGATGTCTTAGTTCCCCCATGCCTGGCAATATAGGATAATAATAATAATACTAATACTACTAATAATAATTTATTAGATTGGTATGCCACCCGTTTCCGAGTACTCGGAGCGGCTCACCACAGCAAAAAATACAAAATTATTATTATTATTATTTATTCGATTTGTATGCCGCCCCTCTCCGAAGACATTCTCCAGGCTCTTTCTAGAGTTTGGGGACATCTCCAATCTGCTCTTTTCTTTTGAAACCTTGCGAGAGATACTAGAAGGTGGAATTCATTTGCACTCAACCGAAGGTGTGTAAACCGCGCGGAAGAGGCGTGCTGGGCTCCTAAGGGTTAAACCGCCATCTCGGAGGAGGTTGCGCCAGCCCCAGCATGCGGAGACGTTTTGAAGGAGCCGAGAGGCTTTGGCATCAGACAAGCAGCTGCCTTGGAGATGGAAGGGGTGGGGGCTCCCTTGCTGGTGCCAGGGCCTTGGTGGTGGTGGTGGGGGAGCCTCCCTCCAAGCGCTTTGCAACTCCTGATAATTCACCTCTGGCTCTTTCGAGCTGGGGGAAGAATGGGGAGATGGTGTGTTTGTTTGCAAGTGCTGGATAAAGTTTCCGAGGTGGGGCGCTTGGGTGTGACTGTTGATCCTGCAAACCGTGCTTGTTTGTTTTTTAACACAATCTGAAGGTTTAATCTTTCTGCCTGGGTGCATCATGGCTGGGAACTCCAAATATTTAATCAGGGTCACCCAACCCTGGCCAAACTGTAAGACTACAACTCTCAGAATCCCCTGCTCGGCATGAAGTCCAGGCATCTATTATCTATCTATCTATCTATCTATCTATCTATCTATCTATCTATCTATCTATCTATCTATCTATCTATCTATCTATCTATCTATCTATCTATCTATTATTTAGATTTGTATGCCGCCCCTCTCCGCAGACTCGGGCGGCTCACAGCAAAACAAAACAATTCATGACAAATCTAAATTATAATTTAAAATATTTTAAAAAACCCATTTGCTAAACAAACATACCATGCATAAATTGTATTATTGTTACTATTATTGTTGTTGTTGTTGTTGATTTCCGACAGTCTCCAAATGGGTGAGCAGTGCAGTCAGGGGGTAGGGAAAGCAAGTAGGATGCTTGGCTGCATAGCTAGAGGTATAACAAGCAGGAAGAGGGAGATTGTGATCCCCTTATATAGAGCGCTGGTGAGACCCCATTTGGAATAATACTGTGTCCAGTTCTGGAGACCTCACCTACAAAAAGATATGGACAAAATTGAAGGGGTCCAGAGACAGGCTACAAGAAGGGTGGAAGGTCTTGAGCATAAAACGTATCAGGAAAGACTTCATGGACTCCATCTGTCCAGTCTGGAGGACAGAAGGAAAAGGGGGGACAGGATCGAGACATTTAAATATATTAAAGGGTTAAATAAGGTCCAGGAGGGTTTAAGTGTTTTTCATAGGAAAGTGAACCCAAGAACAAGGGGCCACAATCTGAAGTCAGTTGGGGGAAAGATCAAAAGCAACGTGAGAAAATGTGATTTGACTGAAAGAGTAGTAGATGCTTGGAACAAACTCCCAGCAGACGTGGTTGGTCAATCCACAGGAACTGAATGTAAACCTGCCTGGGATAAACATCCATCCATCCTAAGATAAAATAGAGGAAAGAGTATAAGGGCAGATTAGGTGGACCAGGAGGTCTTTTTTCTGCCGTCAATCTTCTATTCAGTTCCTGTGGATTTAGCTACCACCTCTGCAGGAAGTTTGTTCCAAGCATCTACTACTCTTTCAGTCAAATCATATTTTCTCACTGTTGCTTTTGGTCTTTCCCCCCCAACTCACTTCAGATTGTGTCCCCTTTGTTCCTGGGTTCACTTTCCTATTAAAAACACTTAAACCCTCCTGGACCTTATTTAACCCTCTGAGATATTTAAATGTTTCAATCATGTCCCCCCTTAATAATGAATAATAGTGAATAATAATGATAATAATAATGAATAACAATGAATAACAATGAGTAACAATGAGTAACAATGAGTAATAATGATAATAATGATAATAATGATAATAATAATGAATAATGATAATAATGATAATAATAATGAATAATAATGCGGATGCCGCAAAGTCCCTGTGGGGAACAGGGTCTTCGGAGGGACTCAGGGCAACCCAGACGCGTGGGGTCACTCACGAAACCGAATCCTAGAAAGAAAATAGAGTTGTGCACCCCTTTTTATTGGGGGGGGGATATGCAACAATTGCTGCCAACCTGCCTTCCATTGAGGACCTGTATACTGCACGAGTCAAAAAGAGGGTGGGTAAAATATTGACTGACCCCTCACGCCCTGGACACAAATTGTTTCAACTCCTACCCTCAAAACGTCGCTACAGAGCACTGCACACCAAGACAACTAGACACAGGAAGAGTTTTTTTTCCGAACGCCCTCACTCTGCTAAACAAATAATTCCCTCCACACTGTCAGACTTTCTACTAAATCTGCACTTCTATTCTACTAGTTTTTCTCATCCTTCCTATCACCCGTTTCCTCCCTTGTTGACTGTATGACTGTCACTTGTTGCTCATATCCTAAGATTTTTATTAATATTGCTTCTTCATTGCTTACTTGACCCCTGTGACCATCATTAAGTGTCGTACCACATGATTCTTGACAAATGTATATTTTATTTTACGTACGTTGAGAGCATCTGCACCAAGACAAATTCCTTGTGTGTCCAATCACACTTGGCCAATAAAAATTCTATTCTATTCTATTCTATGTCACGTGGTATACAAACATCCAATAACATGACTCTAAGATATGACACGACTTCTGAGTCCTTCCTATCTACACATGGCACGTAACTAGCTTCTACTGAACAAATGTCTCTTATGGGTCCCAATTTCCTGGGGCCTTTGTTGTGAATATGGTTATCTCCTTGTTTACCACAAAGCAAGGTCTTTCATTGCGGGTTTTCGTCCGGTGTGCCCCAGGAAATGTAAACATGCACCCTTTTATCACACAGTTCTCATCCTGCTGGAAACATTCTTGTTATTCGAGGGGGGGCTGCCTTGAACTGCTTTATGGCCAGTCACTTCCTCAAGCATAGAAACATAGAAACATAGAAGTCTGACGGCAGAAAAAGACCTCATGGTCCATCTAGTCTGCCCTTATACTATTTCCTGTATTTTTATCTTAGGATAGATCTATGTTTATCCCAGGCATGTTTAAATTCAGCCCCTGTGGATTGACCAACCACGTCTGCTGGAAGTTTGTTCCAAGCATCTACTGCTCTTTCAGTAAAATAATATTTTCTCATGTTGCTTTTGATCTTTCCCCCAACTAACTTCAGATTGTGTCCCCTTGTTCTTGGGTTCACTTTCCTATTAAAAACACTTCCCTCCTGGACCTTATTTAACCCTTTAATATATTTAAATGTTGCGATCCTGTCCCCCCTTTTCCTTCTGTCCTCCAGACTCTACAGATGGAGTCCATGAAGTCTTTCCTGGTCAGTTTTATGCTTCAGACCTTCCACCATTCTTGTAGCCCATCTTTGGACCTGTTCAATTTTGTCAATATCTTTTTGTAGGTGAGGTCTCCAGAACTGGACACAGTATTATTCCCAGTGGGGTCTCACCAGCATTCTATATAGCGGGATCATAATCGCCCTCTTCCTGCTTGTTATACCTCTAGCTATGCAGCCAAGCATCCTACTTGCTTTCCCTACCGCCTGACTGCACTGTTCACCCCATTTTGAGACTGTCAGAAATCACCACCCCTCAATCCTTCTCTTCTGAAGTTTTTGCTAACACAGAACTGCCAATGCAATACTCAGATGGAGGATTCCTTTTCCCCAAGTGCATTATTTTACATTTGGAAACATTCAACTGCAGTTTCCATTGCTTTGACCATTTATCTAGTAAAGCTAAATCATTTACCATATTACAGACGCCTCCAGGAATATCTCACCAGAAATGCAGACTCGCTTTGTGACCTACGTGCAGTCCTGTTATAAGACATTTATGTTAGAAGTCCAGGTGTTGAATCCTATCCTAACATGATAGGGCAGCCACGTAATAATGATAATAATAATAATAATAATAATAATAATAATAATGGATAATAATGGTAATAATAATGAATAATAATGGTAATAATAATGAATAAAAGAGAAGAGCCAGGCTCAAACAGAGCAGCAGCTGCTGGCCATTGGGTCTGTCCCCCCCCTTCTGTCCAGAGTAGCCCTTGACGTCAACCACAGCCGGGAAGAAAAACCCTCCTTTGTTTGCCGTTGTGGGCAGGAGCTCTGCCTCCCCCCCCCTTTCCCCCCTCCCTCCCACCAGGGAAGAGGTGTTGAGTCACACATCAGGGACACAACGCAGGGTGTGTGTGTGTGTGTGGGTCTCCCTGGCGAGTGGGGAAGGCCAGGAGGAGGAGGAGAACGTGGCCTTTCTCTCTCTTGGGAGCAGAGCGAGATCTGAGAAGGAGAAGGAGGCATCGTCGGGATCACGGGGCGGGTTTTGGGGCGGCCGCGGAGCGTTATAAGTTGGCACTTTGAGGTCGGTCCACGCCCGTCGTCCTTGCCAACGTTGTGGGCTGAGTCACCTGGCAAAACCTCTCCAGGGGGAACACACACTCTGCCTCCAATGTAGAAAGTGGACAACCCAACAAATCCTTCCGCTCTTTCTTTCCTTTACAGTGGGGCCTCTACCTAAGAAGGCCTCTACTTACGAACTTTTCTAGAGAAGAAACGGGGGTTCAAGATTTTTTTTTTTGCCTCTTCTTAAAAACCATTTTCTACTTAAGAACTCGAGCCTCCGAAACTGTCACTGGACAAGGCAGAGAGAAGCCTCCGTGGGGCCTCTCTAGGAATCTCCTGGGGGGAAATGGGCAGAAAAGGTGGGGAGAAGCCTCCGTGGGGCCTCTCTAGGAATCTCCTGGGAGGAAATAAGGCCTGAAAAGGCGGGGAGAAGCCTCCGTGGGGCCTCTTTAGGAATCTCCTGGGGGGAAAACAGGGCCTGAAAAGGCGAGGAGAAGCCTCCGTGAGGCCTCTCTAGGAATCTCCTGGGGGGAAAACAGGGCCTGAAAAGGCGAGGAGAAGCCTCCGTGAGGCCTCTCTAGGAATCTCCTGGGGGGAAAACAGGGCCTGAAAAGGCGAGGAGAAGCCTCCGTGGGGCCTCTCTAGGAATCTCCTGGGAGGAAACGGGGCCTCCCCCCTCCCTGTGGTTTCCCCAATCGAATGCCTTATTTGCTTATAATAATAATAATAATTTATTAGATTTGTATGCTGCCCCTCTTCGCAGAGTTGGGGCAGCTCACAGCAACAATAATAACAACATAACAAATCTAATATTTAAAAACATCTAAAACTCATCGTTAAAACCATACAACACAGTCATATCGTACATATCTTCCCCCATGCCTGGAGACGTGGGGTGAGTCGGTCCTGAAGCAATTACGAAAGTGCGAGGAGGGTGGGGCAGTTCTGATCTCTGAGGGGAGTCGATTCCAGAGGGCCGGGGCCGCCACAGAGAAGGCTCTTCCCATGGGTTCCCACCAGACGACATTGTTTCGTCGACGGGACCTGGAGAAGGCCAACTCTGTGGGACCTTATTAGCTGCTGGGATTCGTGCGGCAGAAGGCGGTCTCAGAGATATTCTGGTCCGATGCATGTAGGGCTTTATAGGTTATGACCAACACTTTGAATTGTGACCGGAAACTGATCGGCAGCCAGTGCAGGCGGATCTGTGGTGAGTCACTCTCCACGTTTCCTTGGGTTTAGAATTCAAAGGTAGAATGCTTTGGGAATAGTAGTCTGTTTACGATGCCTTAAGTCTTCAGTGTTGCACGTTTAGGGGTGCCCAACTTTGAAAACAGGGTCTTATGAAAGCATTTTTTCCATGTTGTCTTTGGAAGGTGCAGCTGCCACCAGTTATTCTGGTTCTTTCTGCATTCCTGTTCCTGTGCAGCTGGCAGTCTTGACAGCGGGGCCTCCCCTTCAGTGGCCCCCCTTCAGCTCCCTCCCACCCCCACCCACCCCTGTTGGCAGAATTCTTGTTCTTTTTTTCTTTCCTCCTCCTCCTGCTACATGTTTCCAAAGTGTGCAATAGGGTTGATATATTCCTGGAGGCGTCTGTAATATGGCAAAGGATTTAGCCTTACTAGATAAGTGGTCAAAGCAATGGAAACTGCAGTTGAATGTTTCCAAATGTCAAATAATGCACTTGGGGGAAAGAATCCTCCATCTGAGTCTTGTACTGGCAGTTCTGTGTTAGCAAAAACTTCAGGAGAAAAGGATTTAGGGGTCGTGATTTGTGACAGTCTCCAAATGGGGGATCCATGCAGTCAGGCGGTAGGGAAAGCGAGTAGGATGCTTGGCTGCATAGCTAGAGGTATAACAAGCAGGAAGAGGGAGGTTGTGATCCCGCTATAAAGAGCGCTGGTGAGACCCCATTTGGAATAATACTGTGTCCAGTTCTGGTGACCTCACCTACAAAAAGAGATGGATAAAATTGAAGGGGTCCAAAGACGGGCTACAAGAATGGTGGACAGGTCTTAAGCATAAAACGTATCAGGAAAGACTTCATGGACTCCATCTGTAGAGTCTGGAGGACAGAAGGAAAAGGGGGGACACGATCGAAACATTTAAATATGTCAAAGGGTTAAATAAGGTTCAGGAGGGAAGTGTTTTTTTTAATAGGAAAGTGAACCCAAGAACAAGCGGACACAATCTGAGGTCAGTTGGGGGGAAAGATCAGAAGCAACGTGAGAAAATATTACTTGATTGAAACAGTA